>NW_020884889.1:9289696-9331337 GCF_003945725.1 Corapipo altera | reverse complement strand
CCGGCTGTCCCATCCCGGCCGGAGCATTCCCGGCTGTCCCATCCCGGGGCGGGAATGTCGGAGGGCCGCGGTGTCCCTGGCGGTGGCGGCGGAGCAGGAGCCCCGCGGGAGAGCGAGGCGCGGTGAGTAAGCAGCCGGCCGGGCCCGCGCGGAGCAGGGCGGTCGCTGCCCTCGCCCGCGGAGGGAGCGATGGAGCCGGCGGCCTTGAAGCTGCTTCCAGCGGACCCGGGAGATGAGGGCACTCAGCGCTGCCGGCTGGGACCTGCCGCGCTGTCCTTGCTGGGGGCCCGGCTCGGCGCCCCGCTGAGGATCTCGCTGCCCGGCGGGTGCTGTGTGTGCACGGCGTGGCCCCGGCACGACCTGGCCGACGGGTTCCTGCAGGCCGACCTGACCTGCGGCACCGCGGGCCTGGCCCCGCGGGCCCTGCGCGGGCTCTCGCTGGATGTGCAACAGCTGGAGCTGCTGCCCCACCGGCAGCTGGGGAAGGCGGCGGTCAGAGTGGTCCTCGGGAGCGCCACGCTGAAAAAGTCGACTCCCAGAGCGGTGTTACAGGAGAGCATCAGAGAACTGTTGAGAAATGTTTATGTTTTGCCTCGTTACGTTGTTACTGTTGCCCCGAGTCCCGAAAATCCCGTGGTGTATATTGAAATACTGTCTGCAGACTCTTTGGTGGAGGAAGCTGGATTGATAACCCCCCAAACAAGCATAAAAATTAAGGAGGTGATCACTTTAGAATGGTACAGACATTTGTCAGAAGGCATTGCAAAAACTTCAGTTGCAGGACTAGATGATGTGGGAAAGTCTTTGAAAGAAGTGATCGATCTGCCTTTGCGCTTTCCAAAAACTTTTAAGAAACTGGGGCTTTCTGTCCCTAATGGAGTGCTGTTAATTGGGCCCCCAGGTGTAGGGAAAACTCTTATGGTAAAGGCAGTAGCAGAAGAGGTGGGTGCATTTCTGTTTGGCGTCAGTGGCCCAGCCCTCCATGGCTCAAGGCCAGGAGAAGGTGAAGAGAATTTGAGGAGAGTCTTTGAAAAAGGCAGAGAAATGTCTGAGGAAGGCCCAACCGTTCTCTTCTTTGATGAAATTGATTCTTTGTGCCCGAAGCGAGGAAGTTCAAACAATGCTCCTGAAGATCGGATTGTTGCTCAGCTGCTGACGCTCCTGGATGGTGTAAGGAGCGAGGGTAAGATGGTCATTGTGGCAGCAACAAACAGGCCAGATGCCTTAGACCCTGCACTCAGAAGACCTGGCAGATTTGACAGAGAGGTAAATAAACCCTCTTATACATACACACTTTTGTCTTTCCTTATTGATGTGGAAGGGGGCTGTTAATAAAGTTTAATGTCTACTGGTCGTGTTTCATAGTGGGATTCTACAGCCTTGAGCCAGGTATCCTGTTTCTTTACTTTGCTGCAGCTTGGGTAAGATGGGATTTTTTTTTAGTCGGGACACTGAGAGCTCCATATACTTCAAAAGAGACAAGGGGATTCTTTATGCTTCTTTGTCTTTACCTGTCCTTGAGGGCTTTGCTTGCTTACAGATGCTTAGCCTTACAGGCTTAGGTTTTTTCATTTAAATTCTAGATTGAAGATTGATGCATGTCTCCTTAAAGGTTTATTGTGACAGAAAACTAGTAACCTCTTGTGTCAAAAATTCTATTCAGATTTCAGTAGCAGATTGAGTCTGTTCTGGAAAATTTCTGTTAGCCTACTAGCCAAAAGAAGAAAAACACAGTTATGCAACTTACAGTTCTTTTGCTTGTACTGTTTATTTTTCTGGCTAAACCCACTCCTGGATCATCCAGTTTAGTCAAGATCTTTAATGCTTTCATGATTGTAGTTTTCATTATTTTCCAGGATTTATAGGTGGTTGAGATATATTTTTATGAAGATGTTTTACCAGGGTTTTAATAATATATGAGTGTTTATCTCGTTGATTTCTTTTTCCCTGTCATATGAATCTAATTTAGTCCTTGTGATGCAAGGAAATTATTATTTCAATGTTATGTTGAAATTACCTGAAAATGGGACTTGGTAGACACTAGCTGACAGTGTCTTATGAACAACTGTTTGTACAAACACTGTTCACTTGGAAATTAGGTGGTATTTTAAATATTTGTCATTTGTATAGTGCTGCTAATAGGTTAGTTGAATTATAAGTACATATAAATCTTTAGTAACCAATATAAAACAGACATGAAAGCTCTATAAAATAAGATAAATATAGCACAGTATCTACTTAATTTTTTTGTTTATTATATTTGCTTTAGGTTATTATTGGGACCCCAACAGTCACACAAAGAAGATCCATCCTGCAGTTGCTTACGTCTAATATGCCCATTTCTGCAGATGTTGATTTGGCTCAGCTGGCAGAGATGACCCCTGGGTATGTGGGAGCTGACCTCACAGCACTCTGCAGGGAAGCTGTTATGCAGGCTGTGTCCCACAGCTCCTTGGTATGGCTGCCCCTCAGTCAAGGGCAATGTCATTAATGTACTTACCACCTTTTCCTCATTAATGCTCAGCTTTACTCGAAAAGCTCAAGAAGTTGAAGACTCAGAAATTAAAATGCTAAAACCACCGAATATGTTGTAAATGTATATATGCCATTTTTTCTAGTCCTTTCAGTTCTCACCTGAAAGGACTGTTTTCTTCTTTCTGAGTGAAAAGTTTTGCTGAAAGTTTTTATCCTCTTCCTCTTTAGGATTGTGCAAAGCAGACATTTTTGTCTTTTTCGGCAAAGTAAACTGTGTCCACCAAAACTCTCTTTTGAAGCTACTTTATTTCATTTATTATTTAATTTAATTTAGAATTCTGCTTTCTGATAACTGCAAATTAAAGTTGGGTTGATACACAAGTGTATAACAGCTAGTGAAAATAACTATTGTCATCTGAGTTGTATGGCTGGATATAAAATTCTTGTAGACACAGGGTATACAACTGCCCAGTGTGCAGAAATTTAACCTCTTAGCAATTCTCTAATTCCATTTCTACAATGCCTACTTCTTAATACTCCTGTCTCTATTCTGGCTTTTACAAAAATTTTGAGATACATGTTTGGTGTAGTTTTTCATCTGGAATGGCTGAGCAGAAATTTAAAGCCATATTTGTAAAATTTCCAGAGTCAAAACCATCTGCAGAGAATGGTAGAACCCTCTGTCTTCACTTAGGTAGGAAAAAAGAGAGCATAGCACTGAAAATAATAAAATTATTTGGGCCTGCTATCTCAGAAAAGAATAGATGGACAAATGAAAGTAATGAATAAGTAGATGGCCCATTTGCAAATGCCTTTGTAAAATACATCTTAGTTCTGTTACTGTATCTGTAGTTTAATAATGTTATTGCACAGCATGTTTGAGATAAAATGTGTTGCGTTTTTCAGTGTGGTGAAAATGGATGTTGCAGCCTTTTTATTTCTATTCAGAAGATTTTATGATTTATTGTGTGGTAGCCCTCAAATTAACAACCATTTGATTTAGCACATCACTGTCTACCGGAGCTATAATTTAGGGAATAGTAGTTTTCTCTAAAACATTAATTTCTGTTAAAATGGATTTTTTTTGTGTAAAATCATGCCATTAAGGAGAATGTATTTTACTTTGTGTTGCATTTTTGCATCTGCAGTTCTCTAGGCTCATTAGGGCAGGAATTGGCTTTTTTATTAGTTGCATTTGGCCTTCTGTGAAGTGTTTCACATATAATGCAGCATTTAAGTATTACCTAAAAATATTGTTAATATGCTTTATTTGTTTTGGGTTTTTTCAGGAGTCAGCTGAAACTGAAACCATGATTAACATGGAAGATTTCCAAGAAGCTTTTAAAAAAATTCAACCATCCTCTTTTCGAAGTGCAGTTGGACTAACAGAGTGTAAACCTGTGACTTGGGAGCAAATTGGTGGTCTTGAAGATGTAAAATTAAAGTTAAAACAGGTAACATGTAGAACAAATTTAGATGAACAGCTAATTTCTAATAAGCATATGCTCCAAGGTTTTCTGTATGCTAATTATGAAAATTAATTCTCTTGCTAATTACCTGATTATAAACTGTATTTTAAACATTTTTATACTACATTAAGTTATTACAATGTTTGAGCTAGAGGTCTTCCAGTTACAAGATAATAATACCTTGTAACACCAAGCATAATAATATCATGGGAAAATATGCATGTTTTTTAGTAGCTGAAAAATACTTACCTTGTAGCCAGATAACTTGTGAATATTCCTGAATATTTAGCCAGAGGTGGCTCTTGTGTATCATCTCTCCATGACTGCCTTTAGTCTGCTTCCATCTGCTTCAGATGGAAACTTTAAGAAGAGGTAATTATATGACAAAAGACTAAATCAGTATTCCCTGATTTCAAATTAACGTTTGTATCAAGGAGAAGAAGCGATGTGCTTGACGATTTTATTGATTGCCTATGAACTCTAGTCTTGCTACTAAGAATTTCCTCCCTTTTTTATGTATTGACAGAGTATTGAGTGGCCTATGAAGTTTCCTCAGGCATTTGCTAGGATGGGCCTGTCCCATCCCAAGGGGATCCTTCTCTATGGGCCTTCTGGCTGTGCCAAAACCACGCTGGTCAGGGCTGTGGCCACCAGTTGTCACTGTTCCTTTCTCTCTGTAAGTGGTGCTGACCTGTTCTCACCTTATGTTGGAGACTCAGAGAAGATTTTGTCTCAGGTACAGTTTTTAATTTGTGTAAGGCCTATGGTTTATTTTTGCTTGACTTTTGTAAAGTATTAGACCTAAGTTATGTTATTGAAAAGATCATAGAGGTCTCATCTGATTATTAAATAGAAATGGCTTAGAGATTCACATTTATATGAAAGTGAGAATCTATCCCTAAAATTACAAAGTTTTAAACTTTATAAGTATTTCTAGTCTTTTGTTTTCAGTTCATTTAAGAATATAAGTAAGAAGCAGAATTTTCCTATAGTAAATGTAAACCAGAACAGCTCTTGTGAGGTGTTATAAATGTACCTTTAAACTTAAGTAAAATATAGAGTATATGCAACTGGACTTTTTTCACCTTACCTGATAGACTGCATGCATTAATGTTTGACTTTATTAACATTTTTTTAAAAAGGTTTTTCGCCAAGCAAGAGCAAACACTCCAGCAATAATATTCCTGGATGAGATTGACACTGTCCTGGGCTCTCGGTCACACGGCACAACTGGCCCGGGGGTCTCACAGCGGGTTCTGTCTGTTCTCCTCAATGAGTTGGATGGTGTTGGGCTCAAAGTTACAGAAAGAAGAGGAGGCAAATTACAGCTTGAGGGGCAGTGCCAAGAACAAAGTGATGATGAGGAAAGAAAGGTATTTATGCTCCTTTTTCCACAGAAGAAGAATGATAAATGCTGTCCACTTGTTCCAAAAATTTTACTTGTTGGCATTCACACTTCTTAAACTTAAAATCCTCAAGCTTAAAAACATGCAAGATGCTCTTTTACTCTGCCATAATTTCTAGTTATTAGAAAATACTGTATAGAGGCTGCTGACTGTTTTTACATACATTGTTCCTCGAGGAGACCTTGTTTGAACAAAATACCCACACAGGCTAATGAGCATTACTAATTGGTGTTCATCTTCTGTCACAAAAATCCTCTCCTTGACACTACAGTAATTTTTTAGACTGATTGTGCTATTTTTACTCTTATTCAGGTTCCTCCCTGAACTTACTTTTTATTAGCATTTCCCCTACTTCATTTGTAGTTCTTTCTCATACATACTGCATACAAAAGCAGCACAGTTATCATCAGTTACTTACTTAAACAAAAAGTTGTACCTTCACTTTTCAGTGAATGGTTCACAATATTTAATATTTAGCTTTTTTGTATTTATATTTCTTCTTCTTATGATACTCTTTGGGAGAATATTAAAGAAAACAGTTTCAGAGTTGTAGCATACTGAATTTTTGCATAGAAAAGATTTTTTTTGCAATCTGGCCAAAGAAAAGTCTCTGTTTATTGTCAAGGCAGATACTAACCATATTTCCTCTTTGTCATGTAATGTGGCCTGCACCAAGGCTTGTTTTTACTTCAAGAAAAATTAAATATTAATATTGAAAGGAAAATAACTACACGTAAGGTTACATCGTCTTTTTGCCCTTCCCTTCTTCTCATTAGTTTTTAACAAATCTTTAGGTATTATCTCTCTTAACCATGTTGCACTGATTTGTTTGTATGATCTCTTACTCAGCTAGAGTTTCAGGAAATTTTGAACAAAGATTTCATGGTAGTTGCTGCAACAAATAGACCAGATATGTTGGATGATGCCTTACTGCGTCCTGGAAGGTTGGACAAGATGATCTATATTCCACCTCCAGATCTGAAGGTGATGTATTTATTACACATCCTTACGTGGCTTTAAAGGTAGAGATATTAATTGCCAATAGACTTGACTTTAAGAGCAAAGGGGGCATATTCCTGTAATATATTTAACGATGGATGCTTCACTGAAGATCAGTCACCAAACTCAAGGTATAATGAAGAAATCTAGAAAGGAATAAAGACACTTGTATTTTAAGCACCTGTAACATATTAATTGGTGCATGTAGTTATAGTATTGCATAGAGAAATAAGGGAAAATCTGTGTTTACAAAATCAAGCTGCAGTTTAGGAGATACCCAGAACAAGTTGTCTGTCCTTGCTTCAAATAATTTTTGTGCCCTGTTCCCAAGGGTAGTGTAGCTACTTGTCCCGAGCTTCGCATGAAAAGTTGACCCAAAACAGACCAAATATGGACTCTTCAGTCTAAAGTACTGTGTTTTCATGAAGTAATGAGTAACTGAATAACAGACTTTAAAATATGAGATAACTGTAAGAGTAGGTAATATCTCCATTAACAGTATTTTATTCTTCCACTGAAACCAGGTAATTTTGATATTCTTCTGGATTTTCCTTGGTTCTAATTTCAAATTTGTAACTGCTTTGGAGAAGGATTAATTTTTGGTTTGTTTGGTTTTGTTTTCTTCTACAATATACACCAATTTACAGGGAAGACTTTCCATTTTGAAAATCTGCACTGAAAAAATTCCATTGGATACTGATGTGTCACTACAAGATGTGGCGACCCTAACAGACCTCTTCTCTGGAGCTGATATTGAAAATCTGTGCAAGGAGGTAAGAAATATTCCTGGCTCATCTGTGAAATAAACTGTAAATGAAAACTTTCAATGAAAAAGGAGAGCTAACTCATAGTTGTTACCAAGCCATCAGTAGTACAGATTCTTTCACGGTGTGTATTGAAAATATAAAGAGAAGAGTAAAATGGGAGAACTGAACGAGGGTTAATTCTTTAAATAAAAAAGCCAAATAAGAATGAAATCTTTGTTATAATTTAATAGAAGTTAAGAAACTGTACTACCCTTTATTTTGTGTGGCTCTCTCTAATCCATGCTCACATCTGTGTACTGCAGGCAACTGCAGCATTTTTAGCTGAAATTAGCATGTACTGTCAAGACCAGAGAGAAAAAAACTAAGAGAAATCCAGAATTTGAGAGGAATTGTATAAAAGAAGACTAGGAAAAAAATCCAAATATATAAGTGATCAAGGATATATTGTCTAATCCAGACAGAAAAAGTGAATGAAGTTATAGTAACCTTATTTGATGTTTATCTGTTGTTAAATAACCATAAATTATGCATTGCTGGTTTTAGATGCTATAGCTAAGACTTTATTCCTTGTAAGATATTTTAGAATACTTGCAATAAATTCATTGCAATTTAAAACATGATAAGCACTTCAAATTGTTATTTTTTTTTTCTTTTAAAGGCTGCTTTGTTGGCTTTGCAAGAGAATGGACTTGAAGCAACTGCTGTAAAACACGAGCATTTTGTGAAATCATTGAAGACTGTAAAACCATCCTTAAACAGAAAAGACTTGGAATTTTATGAAAAATTTTATAATCAAGAATTAGCCTCTTGAATCAAAAAGGAGTGGCATAGGTATTTTTAAATATATTGCAAAGATTTTGAAAAGCCTTACATCTTTCCTGCTTTTTAATACTGTACTTACTGGAGGTTTCAGGGTGTATGAAATACAGTAAAGTTTCACTTGTCAAAGGTCTGTAATTTCGATAATGAATAATAAATTAAAATCTTGTTTGCTTTGGATAGGTTTACATCTGATGAAACAAGTAATTGAGATTTTAGATAAAGCACTGTGGAACAGCTTAGTGTTACTGTAGATTTCCCAGTTTTCAGTATAAACAGTGGCATCATGAGAGTATTTAATTTATAATGTGTTGAGAAGTCTTCATAGGACAGTGAATTTTTAAAAAGTAGAAAAGCTTTCACATGTTAAATAGAAGGAAGTAAGTCCCATTCTGTATAAAATGTGAAGTGTTTTATATGTGCCTATTCACAGGCTTATTTCTTACAAGCAGATTCCAAAAAATAGTGGCAGTGAAAAGGTTGTCAGTGCTTAATACCTTGTAGGTTTGGAAGTCTGGAGTTTTAGGAGTAATTTAGGTCAGTTACTGCTTACTGTACAAACATTTGGATTGAGTAAGCAGGTAAGAAGTATGCAATCAGTTCAAACTGTAATAATTTCTTTAGAGGAGGTACTTTGCTTTATAACAATTTGTGCAAAATTCTCTTCCTTACCCAACCATTCTTTGTCAGTATATTTTTGTAAGTCACCTTCTAAAATACGGTTATATCCAAGGAAATTGGTACTACGTGTAAGTGTGCATTTTAACTTTCTAGAGTAGGAGGGGTTTTATTATTTTTTATTATATTTTCTTTTTCCCAATGAAAATATTTGTGAACTAAATACACCACTCTCAAAGATAGTTCCTTATTTCAGCTGAGGTTCGTGAGTTATAAACCCATTAACAAATATTTCTTTCTTATAACAGGGACAGTAGGGACTGCACTGAGTGTGGTTTATAGTGAGATGGATCACAAAAGGCAGTTTTAAGGCAGTTGGTGATTGTTGAGGGCCAAAGGCCGTAGTAGAAGCCATTGTAACCTAGGAAAGGGTTTAGCTGGGTGGCTTTGATCACCATTTTATGGAAAGGACTATCCTTATTGCTTTATTGCTGGCAACAACCTAGCAATGCTTCTGAACTTCCCAAACACCCAAAGGTTTCTCAGCAGCAGTGCTGAGAAAAAGCGTTAAACCCTTCTAGGTAATTCTGTTTTGCTTCCCAGTGTTTGAGGGTTTGTATTACAATTGCCAGACCTGACAGTTGTTGTGACAGCAGAATGCTGCCAGGTCCTTTGCCTCGAAGACCCTGCTGCTTAACTTCCATACTTGCTCCCTAGAGGCACCAACAGAGCTACTTGTGCCCTGTCGTGTCTGTTCCTTGCTGCAGGGAGCCAGCAGAGTGTGCAGTAAAGGCAACCTTTTCTTCCTCTCACTGCTTTCCACTGGGCAAGAGAGAAGGGGAGAAATGTAGATGAGTCATCTGCTGGCACCACTCACCTCCACCCTGCCCCTGGTAGGAGTTTTTCTCAGACAGGGATATTGGGAAGAGATGGGAGCTGCATAACACAGCACAGTGATGGGAACCTGGGCCTGGGTTAAGGTTTTGCTGCAGCAAAAGGTGACACGGTGACATTGTGGTCCTCTTTGGGTCGCTATAGGCACCTCTCTGAGCTCTGGAAGAGGCAGACCCTGGCCTCACCTGGGCATTTGCCTGGATATGCTGCTCTTTGGGCAGCTGCCTGGAGGAGAGGACAGATAAGAAGACAAAGGAGAAATGGAGAAGAAAAGTTTGAGTGCTGCAGTAACGGAGAGAGAAGTTGCGGGAGGAAGGCGGGAAGAGCACGCGCGGCATCCCGGTCTCCTGGCAGCTCCCTTTGGGGCCGGGAGCTCCTTAGGGCGCTGCCCTGCGCCTACCGCCGCGGGCCGGGGGGTGGCACTGCTGGCCTGGCCCGGCCCGGCCCGGCCCGTCCTGTCCCGCCTCCGCGCCCCGGGGCGCGGTGCGGTGCGTATATAACGCGGTGCGTGTGCAGCGCGGGGAGCGCCCGTCCCCGCAACCCGGTACCGTCGTGCCCCTCTCCCCCGGGGTGCGGCAACACCAACCGCTTGTCCCAGGTCCGCAGCCGCCGCCACGATGAACAGAAGCGTCTTCCAGATACTTAAAACAAAAAGAGAAGTAAGTTTTCCCACAGGCCGGGGCCGTGGTGCCCGCCCGTGGGGAGGGATGCGGCTGGCGCGGGGAGGTGCGCGGGGGCTGCCGCTGGATAGCGAGCACCTTCCCGGGGAACTGGAGGGAGCGGGGGACCGTGTTAGAAGTGAGGTGGTGTGAAGAGTAATACAAAGGTGTAATATACGCTAACAGCTAATGCCACCTGAGTGCTGGATAACCCCTGCTCCCCCAGTCGAGGCTCTCAGCCGGGGCACCAGTTCAGCTCTTTCTCCGTTTTGTCTTTCAGCTCATTCCCCTGGCTGGAATATTGTCTGTGGCAGCAATTGGGGCGTTCTCTTTTAGCATGTATTCCCTGTTCAGCAAATCTGATGTGATGTAAGCAAAATACTTCTTGTTTGGTGCTCACCCTAACCTTTCTGTATTCGGCAGAAGTATTTGACCATCATGTTTTACACCAAAAAAAAAAAAAATCCATGTTCAGGTTCCAGACTACTGGTAACAACTGAAATATCTGCAGATAGTAAATAGCAAAGAAATTAATTCATTTGGACTGTAGTCCAAATTATTTCCTAATTTTTGATTTAATATTTTTTCTTTGCTTTAGGTGTAACAGGTTTTAAATGCTCTTATCAAGAATTTCAAATAATCAGGTAGATGAGATGCAGATACGTTGCAATCAGACTATTAGCTTGTATATGAAGAGCAGCACTTGATATTAATAACTTAAGAGAGTATCCTAGTGGCTTGGCTAATAATTGGAATTAAGTCCTATACTCCTCAAACATTGGGAAGTTTATTTATTTACTTTAAAGTGATTGGAATAGGCATTTTGGCTGTCAGAGTCCCCTTACTTTGTGTCCTTACTCAGTTTTGATTTTTCGGCTTGCTTCCCTTACGAAAACACATGATACATGAAGAGTGTTGGCTTGGTTGATCCTTTGGAAGATGCACATAAAGCAAGCCATTGTTGATTCCTACCCAGAACACCCAAACCTGTAAACTTGTGTTTTAGGGAACTCCTTAACTCTGCTGATGATAGGCTGCTCATATAAGAAAAATGTACGGAAGAACACACCTTAAAACATAATACCTGTCTTGTTTTATCTTCTTTTAAAGGATTAACAGGAGTGGCAATCCAGAACCCTGGGAAAATATTGATCCTACCAGGCCTCAGAAGGTAATTTGTACATGCAATATAGTCAATATAAATAGCATATATTTCCAACACAGTGAGTAACTTGTTTTAATGTGTAAGAACTAGCAAAATATTAATGAGGAAACACACATAAAGCTGATGTATATCTAATTAATAGTGGAAACAAAATTTTAGTTCATTACTTTATATCTTCCCTGTGTTACCTAATGATAGGGAATCAGCTGTTACATTCTAGGTCTGATCCTGAACTTATGGTGCTCTACTAGTTGCTGTGTTGTGTCTGTTCCCACTGCCAACATCCATTTACTCAATTCCATTGATAACAGTGGAAATTTGGAGTACAGAGGAAGGCTGTTTCCCCTTGTTCCTGAACTACAAAATTGACTAAGAATATTTAGGTACTGCAGCCTGAAGGAAAAATATTTAGTAGAGCATCTACTATAAGGAAAAATAAAATTCTTTGGCATTATTATCTATGTAATATCCAAACTATTTTGTTCAACAAATTATTATATATGTCATCAGTTGCTATTTTTGCATACCTCTGAAAGAAAAATGTAAAGCTACTAGAAACTCTTCACCAATAGGTTGATGTATGACTTGAGGGATGTGGGAGTGGAGTAAATGCCCACTGGGATTTTGCTAACTTTCATATTTTCCATTTCTTACAGCTATTAACAATCCAACAGAAATGGCAGCCTATAGAAGAGCTGGAAAATGTCAAAAAGCTTATGAAGTGAGAAGTTTCTGTTGCCTCAAAAAGGTGCCCTATGAATCTAGTGGAATCACTTCTGCACAAACTTGACTACTGAAATCAGTGTGCGGAAATGCTTCTGCTACGTTCTTAGGGTCTTCCTCCATTTTTTTGGACTCTGAATGAGGAGTTTCGTGTTGCTTTAGAAGCTGGCATACAGCATCCACATAGTCCAAAAAAACTGACTCAAATATTCATTTTCAGTAGGCATTTGATGCCAAATGTTGAATATTCAGATGGTAATTACAGATGGAAAAAGCCTTCACAGTTTCTGTAGAATTTTGAGATTTTTTTTCAAAATACATTAGTTTTGTTATTTTATAAATTTTTAATTACATAAATTCTAAATTTTTACAACATTTTATGTAAATTCCGTAAATGGAGGTTACCCAAAAGCCCTTCTAAACTGAGATTCCCGGTCTGCTTCCTCTCTATACTGTATTTCAATGCAGTATATAGACCAAAGTCATATCCAGAAGATGTCTTTGTATGACAACATATGTGGTCATAAAGTACACTTGCATTTCTTGTCTACATTAGATGTGATGACAGTTTAAGTCAAAACTAATGTTCTGCTGCAAATACTCAAACTTATGTGTGTGCTCACCTTAACCCACTGAGGAGTCCAGCAGGTTATTTAAGGGTGTGTTTGAGACTGCAGGATTAGAATTTAAGAACTGAGCATGGCTAAAACAGAAATGAAAATGAGATAATTTCTGTTGTGTTTAAATATTGTTCATGTTTAAATTTAGAAAAAGTTACTAGAATTAGAAAACTTGCGTTCCAAAGCAATGTTAATTTCTTCTTTTTGTGCAAGGTTGTTCAAGTGCAAGCTCAGGTGTACTGCACAGTTAACAATATTTTTAAACATTTCTACATGCTGTTAGGAACATCTACTTTATCAAATAGAAACTAACATATTAAAATTAGAAATGATTCTATGAAGAGACACTTCCTTTTTAAGTATCTGTGTGTTTTCTTATTGGTTGGCCAGGGAAAGAATGTAATGGGCAGACCCCCAGTAAATTAACGAGACAAGAAATGCATCCAGTGATAGAACAGTCCTTTTGTAGATATTTTCTGTGTTTTTGTAGATATTTTCTATCTTCTAAGCAGTTTCACAGTCTGTTACTCAGTTTCTTTTACAATGGACGTTCAGAAGGGAGATTGAGTTCTGTCAGGAAGAAAACAAAAGTGAAACAACTGCTAACTGGAAAAAGTCCCCCTAAGTGAGTAATAGTCAAGTGCTTTAGGTTGCTCTGCTGCAGCAAAGACAAACTTCAGCTAGAAAAGCTGCTTCCCAAATTTCAGAGTGACTTGGCTTCAGAAGTTTTATGTTTTCTTCAGCTGAGGAAAAAAAAGTTAAAATGTTACTTTATCAGATTCAGCGTAAATATTTATCAAGTAATGATGACTCAGCAGCTTTTATGTTTTAGAACAAGAGGAACTACTAGTTTTCGGAATACCTTCTTAGCTTTCATTTTAAGGAATGACATTACAAGGTTGGATAGCATAGAACCACAAAGATACAATGCTCTGAGCAATACATGTTTAAAGTATTTTAATACAGAAAATTGTTCAAAATATTTCTCTAAGTTATTCTGTATTTCCATATTTTTACTGGACTGTGCCAAACAAAACAAAGTGCTGTGCTCTGAGTTGATGCATGAATTAAATGAGTGTGTTCTTCAGTACACCAGTTGCATGGTCTGTAAATACTATGACCTAAGTATCTGCCAGTGTTGAGGAAATAAATATAAGTAATTTTTATGTAATTTTTGTATTTAACAACTTTTCAGTGATGTTTCCAGTAACATATTAAGCAGTATGACTGCTATCAGTCACGGGTTGTTGTTTCTCTCATCCTGTCCTGAAGCATAACAGCTTTGGTAATAAACTGTTTTGCCTTGTTAGCTGCTCTATTTTTTGGGTTTTTTTAATATAGATTAATATAGATTGTTGGGAGGGTTTGTCACATAATGTGAGAAATCAAAATATTTTTCTGCACTTCAAAAAGATTATGAGTTATGAAAATTCTTGGGATTTTGTGTCTTCTCTGACTGTCCCTAAAAATCCGTCTCTTGCATAGGTGAGGACTTTTGTAGCGCACACCTAGAAAAATTGCTGTACCTCCCCAGCTCAACTACTCGACATAAATCTATACAACAATATACAAATTACTTCCTTGTTCTACAAACAGTAAAGATTCAATTGGCTGAATGTTATGAGCTGATGTTTATCAGAAGAGTAAGACTTCCCTGTCCTGTGTTAAGCAAATCCATGACTTCTTATTCCATGGACAATTTAGAGGTTTCTGAAGTAATTTAAAACTTTTTTTCTTCTCTCCATTTTGTCTCCTACTCCATTCTGTTCTTTGTTTTGGGTTGGGTTTTTTGGTTGTTTTTTTAAACAATGGCTATCTTTGCTCACCAATTCTAGTACTTTTTCAAAGAACTGTATCACCTCCAACTTTCATATTAATTACAAAGTTTAATTAAAATGCTCATTGGCTTGTTAGAGTTTCAGATATAGATTAGAAACCATTGGAAATGTTTTTAATAGTTCTAATCACCATTAGAAATGCACCATTTGAATCTATGGTCACATTTTTCTAATTTTTTCCAAGTAGTCTATTTGTAAATACCTCTCTGGAAGAGAAGAATAGAAGGTTGCTTTCTGCAGTGTACATGCAATGAGTTACTAATTTTTGTTATTACAGTCGTACTTGAAGGACTTAAAACTGCAGATCTTGTGGTGTTGTGGTTACCAGAGAGCTGTATGGAGTTTTTAGTTTGAGGAGGTTTGCCTATGATAGCGCTGGTGTCAGCATTTCGCATTCTGATGTCCCCTAGCCTCTATATTTCTTTACCATAAGGTGCTGTTAGTATAGTACTGTACTGTCTGGTTACTTCATTGCCATTCTGTAGAAAATAGTAACTTACAGAGGGGGCTGATGCAACTGTTAAAGGAAATGGTTCATCCTGCAGTTGTCACTTGTCTCAGTGCAGAGGGGGCTGTCCCCAGAACTAGCTGTGAAAAACAAACAAGAGAAATGGGAATGATTCACTGGATTTGGCCAATATTTGGTGTGGGACACCTCCCAGAAAAGCTTTCAGATTAAACAAACAAGGCCACACTACTCAGCACAGCTTTAGTTTGCTGTGTGAAGTCTTTGCTGTAAAGCACATCCCTGCCATACAGGAGCACACGCATAACAAGATTGCCTGAAAGTGTCACTGAAATGGAAATAAAAGCATTAGCAATGACCTGGCCTCGGGCACTGCTGTGGGACAAGGTGAGTGTTGACCTTCAGGTACTGCTGTGAACAGGCAGCTTGTTTGCCAAAAGCTCTCTCCATCCTAAAACAGCAATCGCACTCATGGCACCCTGCGGAGCCCTCAGCTGAGTGCACCTTCTCCTGCGAGCCTCACCCTGACCAAAGATCACCCAGGCTGTGTGATCACCGAGGCTGCACCAACCCTGTTTATGCTGTACCTTGACCTGATGAATAAGGGGGTTTGGTTTAATTAGCTTTTACCTTTAGATAATCTTCTTGTTTTGTGTGTTTTTGCCAGCGCTGTTACTGGGGAGGTACTGCCCTTCCTCAGGGCTCACCCAGGACGTGTGAGGGCCCCTTACACAGCACAGGGAGCCCAGGCCTACAACAAATTTCACCCTTCCGAGTGAAAAGCTGCCCCACAGTGCTACCCACTGGGCCTGTGGGGGGATGAGGGCGGTGTGAGAGAGCTGTAATGGGGGGTGGCAGAGCCCTTGTTGGGAGCTGCGTTAGCAAGTGAGAGCTCAAGAGATAGTCTGGCTTCAGGATACAGGCCATGTACTAGCCAACAAGGTTAGAAAATTAATTTAAATATACCCTCATCTACTAGCAATGGGAGCCCGATAAAGGGTTTGGTTTGGGTTTGGTTTTCATTTCAAGTCTTCCAAGGTTTAGCCCCAGTGCATCAGGGGCCCGGCTGGGCCCCCCCCACAGCACTGCCTTGGTGCTGGGTTTGCAGGTGAACCCTGTCCTGGCTCTTGGCCTGGATTTGACCATATATGACATTCCCTAAAAGGTGTTCTGTATAAATAACTTGGGCTTCATGATGCAACATTTTTAAGGTGTAAAGCAAGTCACTTTTGTGACCTTGTTTCCATAAGGTTTACAAATGTGAATGTCTGTGAAAATTCAGATAAATGTGCTTCCAGTTTTACCAGCTGCCAAGCAGTAGAAAAATCACTCTCTTCAACTTGAAACATTTGATCTAGAATATTATTAGACTCTGGTATTACTTGCTTGCTGTCTCTCACACCCTCCTCCTTATTTTCTACTTCTTTCTTCTTTTACTTACTGGCACATATTTTATTCTTGCCAAATCTTTTTCTATCTCACCATAAAAACAAACATATCCAAAAAATTTAATATTTTTCTTGGCCTAATTTATTTCTACTATTTCTACAATTTGATGGTGCACTTGCATTTTGTTCCTGAAAGGTACACATGTCAAATGAGTAGATTAGAATGTAGTTAGTCTGGTGGTTTGAACTCAGAAATTAAGTAGAAAAGGCCCTACTTGTAATGTTTGTCTTCCTTCTCCCTCCCCCCTCTCTACTTTGCTTTATTTATGTGATTGTAGTAAATGCACCATTGGAGGTAAAAAAAGAGGATCCTTACTAGTAACAGTAAGGATGCATAGACTGAAAACCTTTCAACAAGTCTGTATATTTTCAGTATGTGCATAAATAACAGAAATACTTTAAAACTGTCTTTTCATTTTTAAAAAAATGAAGCAGAAATTTGGGTCATAGACATAAGCATGCCTAAAGACTCACATAAAAACATTTGCAGTTTTTCTTTTGATTTTTTAACATATTAACATTATATTAGGTAGGGAGGGTCCATTCCACTGAAAGCTCTCTCTTAATTATGCTCCTGCAGAAAAAATAAAGGCCATATCTGCTAATAATATTATAGGAGACACTTCCTTACCCACTTCTATCAAAATATCTTTTGTTTTGAGTAAGGGCTGTTCTGTTAGTGAAATTCAGTTCACCTGGTTGCTTCCTAGCAAGGAAATGCCAAAAGAACTTGTTCATGTTCTGTGACTCCAAAACTGAAGTGGTCAGGGAGGTCTTAACCCTAAGCACTATAAATCATTGTGATTCCTGTAGCCTTGCAGACTGTGATAGTGCCAGTCCAGGCAATAGCTGTGAAACACTGTTTTCCATTCATGTATTTTTTGAGTAATTACAAACCATTTCTTTTAAGTTCAAACTCCCTTCGCCCTCACTCAGCCAGACTTGCTGACTTCCCTGACCCCAGGTGTTGCTGAAGCAGGAGCAGGAGCTGATAGGTCTTGAACTTGGGACTTTTATCACAGCAATTGATTTTTAAAGCAGAATTCCCCACTGATGTGAGTGGGAATGCTGCACAGACATTGCTGTTACCAGGTCATGGTGAAGTGAGGAGCTACAGGCTCTGGAGGACAAGTCATTAGGAGACAGCACCAAAAATAGACTGTGGGGACCAGAGCTCTGTAGCAAACCCGTCAGCATTGCCTGAGGGAACACACATTGAATCATGCAGTCACAAGGCAGAGCTGCCTGCATCCCACTTCATGGTTACAGTTGTTCTCTAGAACTCTTTGGTTTTCAAACCACTTTCTATCATTTTACTCATTTGTATGGTATTTGGCATGACACCAATCTGTTCTGATACACGAGAGGTGGACTGGTAGGGACTGTGGGCTTGAGGGCCTTGTGCAGGGAACTGTGTTTCATCTCCAGAAAGTACTACTTTGGTGAAAGTACTGCTTATCTACCAGCTAGGTTGTTAGACAGGTTATTAACAGCACAATGTTTGTGTAAAGCTCTCTCTCTTCCTATTTCAGTATTGTACAATATGTGAATTTTTAATTGCAAAGTGCTGTATTAGCTGAGTTAATCAGAAAGCCACACAAGTTTGAAAAACTTCTTACATGAAAACAAATGTGTTTAAGCTTTCAACCTTAGCAAAACTTTCACATTCTTGATTTTCTCGTGTGTCACTTTTTAATTGAATTAAATATATTTCCAGTAGGCAGGTAACTAATAAACACCATTCTTTACTTGATGCTGTTGCTGCTCCACAAATAAGGAAGTAAATGCAGAAAATCCCGATTAATTGTAATCCCTGGTAGTAACAGAAAAGTCTTATCAGTTTGACAAAGAAAAGCAAAGTCATCTACTGGTAATAAATCACTGATCACTACAATAAAACAAAGGGAAAGGTGTTTTTCTATTAAAGCTGTTAAGAACATTTCATTTAATGATGCAGCTCTCCTTTCTGCTGTAATTTCCTTTATAATTCAGTGAAGCCTGAATATCTTTTTTAATGACTGTTAGCATTATTAAATAAGATGTTTACATTGTGCTGCCATTACTGTGTTTATTTGTCCTCTTGTGAAAGGCTTTGAATGAAACACGCGACAGTCAGAAAAATGAATTTGCTTCAGAAGTGCAGCATCCACCTGGCTCCCAAAAACAGAAATCCACAGCACAATCCTAGTCACAATGACTTGCACTTCTGGTCTTTGCCTCATTGCCAAACTCTTAGCCATAATTTCAGTGTTACAATAGCACGCTGTACAAAGTAAATTTAAAAAAACATTATTTTGAAGTTATGAGAATGTTTTTATACTGATTTCAGGGAGGCATGGAATTAATACGGTAAAAGTTGTAGTGGTTGTGTATCTGTACACAACAAGTATGTGTTTCTTGACAATTCTCTCTCTTCTTAAGAAAAATAAAAGCATTTAAGAATTGGGCATCTCAAGCTCCTTTATGTGTGTTACCTCAAAGAGGAAGCTTTTGCACAATGCAAAACAGGGTGTTACATGTAAGTTTGTGTTTGAGGACACACTGTTGAGTGTATCACTTCTTGATAGGTGTCAAGGGAAGAGGTGTAAACCCTCAGTGGTAAAAAAAAGTCACCACCAAAGTCATAGATGGATCCACCCAATAAAGAGCTGAAGTGTTTGACCTTCCTATCTGTTTTTAGGAATCCTAACAGTTTTCTGGTTGGCAGTGCCACAGGTGTGACATGCATTCCTCAATAAGAAACACTACAGCACAGAGGTGTTATTGTAGCTACAGATGAGCATTTGTTGAAGCAATGTGTAATCAGTTTTGAAAAGCAAAAGCTAAGAGAACTTCTTTACCTATTGGACTTTTTTCTTCTTCACTAAACAAATAAAAGGAAGTATGGCCACCCAACAAAGAAGGGGAGATGGGGGCAATACTCCAATCTTTTTTTTTTTTGTCCTTAGCATTGGGACATGATCAGCACATTAGCATGGTGTAGGCTAGACCAGTAAAACATACCTTGTTTAAGAGAAAATTCTAGTTGAACTGCACAACAGATCAGTTAATGCTACAGCCTATAAAGGAAATTGGTATTGGCTTCATTTCTGACCCCCACAGTTTGATGCAGAAACAGTAGTGTGCTCCACAGTTGGTTGCATGGTAACATAATGGAGTCCAATGTTTTCCAGTTGCTATCTGCAGTACCCACAGGATCTGGCTTTATCTGTTTTCTTCCCTCCTTCCTCTTTTGTACACAAACACATCTTATATCATCAACAAAGCACGAACTCCTAAAAAAAAAAAAAAGAAAAAAATCCAAGCAAACAACCCTGCAAACCCTACTTTGCCATAGCACGTGCTGGGCCTATTAGCAGGATTTAATTCTGTTGTTACTCCTACTCTGTGAGCTGCTTCTTTCTAGCTCTGACAGCTACAATTAGGGACAACCTCTTCCCTTGATCCTCCCTCCAGAGCAGCCTCAAATGTAGTAAATCTGAGCGTGGAAGAAGATCATTCTTAATGTGGAAGGACATTACTGCTTTACAAAGGCAGTTAATGGACCTAATGTAATGCATAGATATCCATGAGTGAGTGTATCTAAAACATATCCTCATTTACAGCTTACTGCCCTTGGACCTTTAGCTTTTGATAAGCAGAGAGTCACTTTCCTTTGAATTTTCTATTATATGACTTGAACTTCGCTCTGTGGCAAGTCGAGGCAGCCAGGCTACCTGAGAACCCTCTTCATTTGTTCCATCTAGGTTCTATTTAAAGCAAGTATCTAAGTAGAAAGAAACCAGTGTGTAACTGGTTGGGCAATTTCTATTTCCAGTTTAAGGTGTGTGTCTTCTACAAAAGCTTAGAAAACACAGAATTGCTTAATAGCTTGAAGAAATGAAAGAAGACTTTACTGGAAGGAAGTTGTGGTTCTGAGTTCATCAGCCTCTGTCATTTCTATTTTCTCTCTCTGAAGCCTGTTCAACTAGATCAAAAGACAACATTGTATTAGCAATTGCAGCATGTAAACACAACAATATTCCACATTTACAATTGTACCTGCCTACTTTAAAACAAAATTTTTTCCCTCAGTGTATATTTTTGATGGAAAACGTCATCCAATTCTTTTAAAAAAAGCACAGTCAAGGATGTTTCGGATGGAAATGTGTGTTTTCTTGGAAATATGAATTCAGCACCCCAAAGAAGCAATACTTATTTTCACAGAAACAAAGGGCTTGCATGATAACTTATGTTGTTTACATTAATTAATATAATTTGTTCTACTTGCATTTCAGATACCTGTCACCACAACTAATTTCCCCTCATACAATGTTTTTATTACATATTTGGAAATAGAGGGAAGCATTTGAGCGTGTATTCCATGATGTTTACCTGTATATGCCTTCAAGAAGTATCTAAACTCCCTCCCAATAACTGATTAGGTAATCTAGGTTTGTGCTTTTCCTTATTGCATCCATGATAAAGTAAATCCCCTCTGTTACCCTTAGGAAAAAGATACGGCTTTTTTTTTTTTACACTAATAAGACATTTCTAAAATATGTGACAAAATACATTCCCTTCCCATAAAAAGCTCTCCTCAGTCCACAACTCTATTTATCAACGTTGGGACCAGTGCGCCATCGTCTGGTAAATTCGGGAAGGGCCTGGAAGTTGCCCGGTGAGGGGAGAGTCCGTGCCCGTTCAGGTGTGTCAGATTTGTTCTCGCTGTGGGCTTGGAAAAAGGAACACGTGAAATCCGTAAAAAATCAACGATAATTGTGTGCTGGGTTCAAATATGGAGCATCACCCTACCTATGAAACTGTTTGTTAACGGCGTTTTTCTCAAAAACTCTCTGAATTTAAAAGGCCATTTGGACTTAAATAACTGGTTTTATAAGTTAAACATTTATTTAGGGATTTATTAGATAATTTCTTTGTGCGGGAAAAAGCAATAGGAGGATTGCAGGGACTTGAGTGCTCTTAATGCACCTGTGACAAAGGCTAATTTTTTGTCTGCTTGCCATCTGGATGCTTTTATTTATTCATCAGCTGAACTAGAAATCCCTGGATGTATCAGTACTTAGTTTACTGCAAAACATACTCATTAACTAGTATCATGTACCCTCATATAGGCTAGTCACAGTCCTGGAAAAACAACTTTTCACCGTGTATAATATAAGGAAATCATAAAGCAGTCATCTTGAGGATAAAATTATGCTTTTTCTTATGAAGTGGCTTTTTTCCTACATAAATTGGTGCCATTCAGAGCTGTAATAAAAGCAGTTATTTTGTCCTGTGTGTTTAGCACTGGTTGCTTTCAAACTGTGGTACTGAGAGGGGGAAAAAAAGCAGAACACAATGGAGAAAAGGAAAATAGAGATGGAAAATGTACTGGTTTGGACATCACCACTTTACAGCTGTACACACAGAAGGCAGGTACACGTGTGTTGTAAGAGCAGATTGCTGGAGCAGCTGGATAGCAGCAAATGGAAAAGATCCATATTTATTCCAGTCGCTTCCGAAGTTGTGTCAGGTATTTCACAGAACAAAAGAACATGTTTGGTCCTTCCTAGGGCATTCAGCTGTGGAAAATGGTATGAGGAGAGTTGGAACAGAAGGGGATTTGCCAGCTCCAGAGCACAGGGACTCTCAGTTAGTGCCCAGAACGATTTGTTATGGAGGGGAGGAAGAGGTGAAGCTAGAAAGGGGATTAAGGGTGGGGAACATGGAGGACTTCTTTTTTTTTTTCTTTTTGTAGAAAGGGAATGTAGAGGCTTCCAGTTTAGATCTTTCCTGTGAATTAACTAGTTGTTGGCTGAAAGGGTTTTTTTAATCTTTTGATTAAAGAGACAATGGACTTTGGCCAAGGAGAAGCCTGTACTTGAATAGCAGAGGCCTTGCAAGCTGTTGGGGTGTGTTTCACACCTGGGGCTGTGTGAGAAACTCCTGGTGACCGTGTAAGCAGCAGGTGCACAGGGTGAGAGCTGGACATTATTAGTGAAACTGTGGGGAGGGAAGAACACTGCAAGAAAACAGAGGGAGGGAAGCCGAGAGCGGGGGCACAAAGCAAAGTGCTGGTGAAATGTAACATTGGACTTGGGTGTGCAAACCCCTGGAACAAGGCAATGTGCTTGGAGCAACCAGCAAGGAAAAAGACCTTGATAATGCTATTTTGGGTGGATAGAGGGAAATGAGCTGGGTATTTACAGCAGATTGTCCCCTTCCCTTGAGATCCCAAGGGAACTTCTCTGGCAATGGACTAGTTTATTGGATTCTAGGAAGCTGCTGCAGTATGTATCATGTCTAATTACCCAACAACTTCTTTTCATTTATTATACTCTTGTAGTATCTGTAGAGAGAAATAACACTTAATAGCCCTTCTCTGTGCAACATCAGTACAGTGTCCTCATGAGATTCTGCCAAAATACCTGAACAAAAGACTTGCCACTCATCAGTTGATGGGTGTCTTTTGGGTTTTTTGGTTTTATGTCAGAAAATCACTTTTAAATGCCAGCCTACTGCTTTTCTTAGTCATTCTCCCAGTTGGGAGTGATTCTGCAAGAAATAGCAGATATGTACAGTAGTAAAATAATTGAAGACCAGATTGAGGTATGACATTTTAAATGGTAATTCTGCTGGTGTAGAAAGAAATGCTGCTGGTATTGAAAAGACTAAATGTCAACACAATTAAAAGAAAAAAAAAAAAAACACAAACCAGCACTAAGCAAGGAAAACATTCAGAAACAAAATAGGTTTCTGTTAATTTTCTTCTTAGGATAAGGACACTTCAGAATAGAAGAGTGGGATGTGAGGGTTTGCAGTCTACTCCATATGAAAATGCTGTACTGACTCATGTGAGTAGGTTGTCATCAAAACTCTATCTGTGCTTCAAAAAAGGATGGGTGACAATCACAGATTTAGGAAGGAAAAACCTTCTCCCAGTATAGACTTTCAGAGGTGGCAGAATTTTCACTGGATTTCATTTGTTCAGTCAGCAAGAGCATTGCATCACAGCTCTGGAAAGCAGGGATACTAGTTCTGGAAAGTCTATCTTCCAAGTCTTTTGGTTAGAGAGAAGTCCTGCCAAGTATATGCCTTTTCATTTCAAGCAGAGGATTTGGTAGAAAGAAAACAGCGTAGGAGAGTGTAAATCATCTTAGCCATGTGAAATAATCTAGATGTGCTGGACATATCCTTGGAAAGACTATTTCTAAGCTGATACTTAGAATGATCTTGCAGTATCTATAAAAAGTTACTGCTTCTTTTATTCTTTAGTGTCATTTCATCTTCTATTGCCTTTTCTCTGAACTTTCAGTCTACAGACCTTGGTAACAAAGGCCCCTCGAGGGTGAATGTAGGGTCTCAAGAATGTTTTGCCAGTTGCTTTATGGTGATCCTTCACCATTGTTTATCAGTTTATATTTTAAAAAGTGTATTTACTGCATGAGAAATAACAAGATTTAAACTGTCCTGACTAAAGAGGGAGACTTAATTAATTCCGTATACAGCATCTCCACACTGAGTTGAGTGTTCAGACATTTCAAAAAACAGCTGCTATAAGAATCAAAGATTGCTGTAAGAATTCAAAGATGACAAGAGAGAGAAATACAAATAAATATTTTATAAGACAATGCGAAGTTTAATAATTGTTTTCATAAAACCCACAACAAAGCAACACACTTCTGCTTTTTTCTTCAATTAAACAAATGTGTAGTAAATTATTAAAAAACTGCAAATACAATACATGTCTACTGTACTTCAACACCTAATTACATCAACTGTAAACCCCAATTTAATTAAAACCCATTTGAGTATTAGTATGTGCAAAATACCTGTTGTTTGTGGTTTGGTTTTTTTTCCCAGTGAGTTTGTAAGGATGGGATGCACATTTTTCATGAACTGTGATATGGCTTAATTAATGACAGTGTTTGTATTGCAGCATTACCTTCCTGAGCACAGGGCTGCTCTGCCTCTGAGCTGCCTGAGCTCCCATGCTGGACTCAAGTATTCCCATTTCTTGCCAGAACAGTTACAAACACATCCAGTGTTACGTGCACTTTGTCCAAATTCACAATGTGCTGCCAGTTTTAACCAATAAAAATTCAGCATGTGACCCCTACCTCCAAAAAGGGAAGAAAAGAAGCCAAGATTGTTACCACCAATTGCAGGTACAAATCAGCCTGATGAATATGTGAAACTCTAGAAACAGAAAACAACTTAAGTATTCACAGCTGAGTATCACAATATCCATAACTGGGCGGAAATTTTCCTTTCTGATCCACAGAGAGAACTACTTTTGATGTCAGTGGAAGTTCTGCATAAAGGTCAAAGTCCAGAATAAACAAAAAAAATATTTGAAGCCAGGTTCTTCCCATCTTCTAAACTTTGCAGGTCGTGTTCTTGCCGCCCTTAAGTCCTTCAATGCCAATGACTTCACAAGCAGGCATAAATCTGAGCTTGCAGGTGTAGGACAGCTTAGTGTCAAGATTTATATCTTGTGTACATTCAAAGTACAGGGGTTCCACAATGAGGCCAAACAATTCAGCTTCAGGGACTCTGAGGTGCCCAGATGAATGAACAGTCCTTTCAGCTGCCTCATCTCCACAAACACAAAAAGGCCTTTCTGCCCCTGTAGGTTGTTATGACATTGTTGTCCAACACCATCAGGTTACTGAGCCTGCTTGGAATTTTGCTTTATTCATGAGCTTAGTAGTGGGAACTGCTATTGCAGTGGCATTCCTGGCAGGATACTGCCATGCTGTGCTCAGAGCAAAGGTGGAAAGGTCAGAGACCCGTGACTGATGGAACAGTGCATCTCTAAAACTCCTGCTCCCCACTCTCCTGTTGGATGCACATCTCTGGCATGTCTGCAGATTGCACTGGAGAGCATCTGCACATCAAGCATCATTTCTAACATTTGACTTTTCTTTTAAAACCAAACAATCATGGAAAAATGATCAATTACAGGACATTTATTAATTACAATTAGAGTGCATGCTAAGCAACTGGCCTTTTAATGTGAATCGATGGGTTTAGACATTCAAGACTATTTATAAGAAAGTCATCTTACAAGTCAAAACTTTGTAAAATAAATAACCTGTTTCTAATGTATAAACCCTATTCTAAAATACATTAAGATAACTGGTCACTTAAAACACTTTGGGTCCAATGTTGGGTCTCTAGTTAAATACCACAAGTCTGGGCAAAGATCTTCCAGTCTGGATCTCTGAATGCCCAGATTAAAGCTAACTTTCTGGTGTGGGTACAGTAAATTCTGTATTTTGCAGTGTCTCCAAAGGGACAGTTTCCACAAGAATTCAACTTAGCACTGTATGCGTTCCAGTTTAAGATACTGTATGGAAATTACTACTGCAAAAATACTGAATAATGAATTTGGGGATCATGACATATTGTGCAACCCTGGCAGGGTCAGCATTAAGAGACTTTTGATTGAAATACTGAATATTTGATGCTCCATTGGAGTGCGGGTACTTTGTGGTACGTAATGATTAAAGGACAATATTGGACTGTAATTTGTGAGGTATCTGCAGAGCCACGTTGCAGTTTGTAAACAATAATCTGAAAACAGCTTTGTCTCAAAATCATAATAAATTGAATAAATCAGTACGAGGGAGAGAGTAAAACACACATTCTGTAGGGCAACCACTGCACTTTCTGCAGCACCAGTTCTCCCTGCTGCATGTCCCATGGTACAAAGCCACATATTCATGGTTACTATTTGAGAATTTTCATTTTGCATTTATTGCTCTCAGTCTTTGACTACAAGGTAAAGAATAAGGCAGCAGTTCCCAAAACATATGAAATTAGGCACTGGAACTCTGACAACTTGCGCAGGTTTTGCTGATTTCCTGTTTGTAACTCTGGAGCTGGACAGAGCACTTGTACATTCCAAAGGTGTTCAGCAGCAGGTGTCGGGCCTTGGACTGAACGTCCTCCCATTTAGATGAACTACCAGGAACTGGAAAATTAAGAAAATTATAATAAATTCACTATCTAAGAAACTCAGACAATCCACCTGTTCTCAAATGTATCACAGTGTTACCAACTACAATAATCTTTGTTCACGCTCATTTATTAGTTTAATGTTGTTCTGTGGTCACTATGTACTCTCTCTCTATTATTTTACACTTTTAGGTCTATATTCTCCAACTAGATTCAACTCTTGGTAAAACTGTACGTGTTAGACACCATCCCCCCAAAACCTGAGCTTTCTCACTAAGGATTAATATTCATGGTATAGTTCGATGTGTAAATCAGCATATGTTTTGGCAAAACATTTGTTTTTCACATGTCAGATTGTTCCACGTTAGAACCTCCCCTTTTCTTTCCCTAGGTAAGTGAGAGAACTTCTGAGGAAAAACTGTGTGTTGCTTTTTTACCCCTACCCAGAGAATCTGTACTGGATGTTTTGGTATGAATGTATTTTATTTGCACAATTTTCAGTTACACTACGTCTTTCTGGGCAAAGAGGTTTTATTCCTCACTGTACAAACCCCCAGAATAATATTTCTTTGTTCAACTTAGATAACAATATGAAGAGGAAGTGGTGGGGGTTTTCCTACACTTACATTTAATTTAGAATTATGCTATACAGCAGCTTACCTAGTTGCAAGTGGACTATGGCAGTTGTTTTTCCTGCAGTGAGAGACCAAACATTTAAATCTTCTATAGAATAAACATCTTCAATTTTCATCAAGTCTTCCTTGATTCGGTCCACGTTTAAATGCCTTGGAACTCCTGTGATTCCAAACAAGAGATAAAATTAATTCTGTCTTCTGGAAACTCTCAGTGGCCTTTCATGACAGTACTCAATGCCAAAAAACCATAGAATTTATGCTGTTGGAAGCAATAAGTAACTTCCATGTTGTTAGCAGAAAATAATATGGAAATTGGCCTGTATGGACACAGAAGTTGAATGGGAACTCCAGTGCTGTCTCAAATGTAATTTGTCCTGCCCGGAATCCACTCTCTGGCAACAGCCAGCATTAGATCCCTTGGAATTATGTACTTTTGTAGACAACTTTACTGTAGCTTCTAACCCCAAGTAACTGCTTCAACCAGACTCTAAGGTCAGAATATAGGAAAAAAAACACCAGGGCCTGTCTCCTGAAACTTCTCTTCAAGTAATTGGTATGATGTTCACATGCTGACAGTAATCCATCTGCAACATTAACTCACAGGACTTCATCTTACAGGGTGTCACCTCTGCAAATCACTGACTGCTCTGATCAAGTCCTTTTGGTATTTTCAGTAGTTGCAGCACCTCTATAGCTTCCCACCACCACCCTTGATCTATACAAAGGGCAAAATCAAAATTCTAGATGATCAACATGGGTCAAAAACTAATACAAACAGACTGAATAAACTCTGAATAGTTTTATTTCTATAAAAGCTTTTTACTGTTTATCTTCCAGTTTTATGGAGTTTCTTTATATATACTTGCTTCTCAAATTTCTTCATTTTTTGCATGATTTCTCCAAACCTGATGCCTTACTTTCTTTTAAATTATGTTAGTTCCAGTACCATCTCTTTTGAAAGTTCTGTGTCTAGGACTGTCTCATATGAAACAAAATTTTCATTCCCATGGAGACCATCGAAAGTTATTTATCTGATAAATAACTGCCTGGTATTATTTGTACAGCTTCCTTTTTCCCAGGAAACACAGACTTAAATCCTCATATCTACATCATGCTCTTGACAAACTTCCATTCTGCTTTATAAATCTTTATGAAAAGCTAGAATCTCATTGTTTGTGTTAGAAAGCTATTTAATGTTTTAATTTAGTATTCCTGGTCTAATGATGAAACTTAAGTTGAAATTGATACCAAAAGGACCAATTTCAAGGACCTTGAAGTAGTTTCCAATATAAATGCAAGTCCATTCTCTGGAGATCCTGAATTTGAGTTGGAAAAATTCCCTGCCATGCATAAAGCCCATGTATCATCACTTTTAATAACATCATTAATAGGGGATTTTTATGACCGCTGGGATACCTATGCAAACAGCAACAACTCACAGCATCTGATACATCATTAGTTTGTCTTATCTGTTTTCTGCAGCCAAATCTGAGCTATTGTCTTGGAGCTAATTAAGGATTCTTGAGCAAATTTCATTGGTTTTGCCTTCTCAGTGAACTTCCATTTTGTTACTTTTTTTTTTTTTTTTAATCCTAAGTGACAGCAAATGCACTTGAGTGAAGATTCTGAGTTTTCTGATTTAACCTCGTAACATAATAAAAGTAAAGTCAGCAGTAATTCACTTGAGACAGCTAGGAAGGTACAGCTAAAACCTAGCATTTTTCTCCCAACCCTAATATCTTCACTTTCATAAAGTAAGAGCACTAGATCAAGCAGTAAGAGTTGGCAGGTAAGCTACAATAAAGCAAAGAATGTTGCTGGCATCTTTCCCTCTGCGTGAGATAAGATTCTTTAGCCTATGTTCAGGTTTTTCTCCCCTATTTTATTTCTTCTTTTACACCACTCTTTACTTGTAGCTTCCCCTATGGTAACAGCAGAAGCACGCAAGTAACACAAAGGCACTCGTGGAAAAGGGGAAGACAGGACAGAGGTGAACCACCTGTCCAGCCATTTGGTCCAAGCTTGATTCCTCCTTTTACACACATCCACATCCACTTCAGCCTCACAAGTAACTGAAGTGAAAGTGTAGAACTGAGTCTGGGCAAAGGTTCACTTGGTTCAGCTGAGAGCCGCTGCAGACACACAAGCAAGTTGTATGTATTTCACTTCCCCACCTCCTGATGGCAAAGTGGGAGCACAGGCAGGACTTGTGTCATTCTGGCAGAGGACAAACACACCCGAACACTGCAGCAATTCAGATGAGCCGTAAAGAACCAACAGACTAAGCAGCAGCAAGACAAACAGATCTCCAGGCACAATCCACTTAGAAATGGTGACTGCGATGTCAAAAAAGTGCCAGTGCTGTCTGGTATTTGACACGTAAAGTACTGCAGACTGTGCACAGATCTTACCTTCCAGAATAATAACTCCCGTGTCACAGAGAATTCGAACTGTTGTGAAAACCACCAGTATGGAAAATACATATGTACATATAGGATCAGCAATCTTGTATTCTGGCTGCAAGAGAAACTCCACAGTGTTAAAGAATGTATGAAAATAAGCTCACTTACAAAAATGTGACTCAGAAAATGCAGTTAGTTCTAGTTTCAATTTCTATGAATTTTTTTTGTTCGAATAGTTATAAAATATGTAGTAGAGATAGTTTTGCTTATTTCACATAAATGTATGAAGCTTATAATAAAATATCACAGATATTTTTCATACTTATAATAACAGACCCCTTTTTAATTTAATCACTGGAGTTTAAGTTAAAAGAATTCCACGCTGCCTCAAAGAGCAGCCATTCCTTACCTTAAAGCGTATTATGTAGGCAGCCACGAGCACTCCAATACTTTGTACCAGGTCCCCCAGGGCGTGTACAAATGCTGCTCTGACAGCAAGGCTGCTGTGTCCATGGCCACTGCCATGTCCATGGCCACTGCCGTGGGCTGTGCTCGGAGAGCTCGACTGAGGTACATGAGAGTGAGGGTGGGAGTGCGAGTGAGAGTGAAGGTGGCCAGACTGATTCAGCAAAAACCCCATTCTGAAAGAGAAACAAGAAAAGCACTCCAAGAAACAGGTTTTTAGAGTTGGGCGTGTGGGTGGGTTTTCACAGAATATGCCCAGTTGGAAGGGACCCACAGGGATTGTCAAGTCCAACTCTGAGCCCTGCGCAGGACCATCCCCAAGAATCACACCCTGTGCCTGAGAGCATTGTCCAAACACATCTTGAGCTCTGGCAGCCTTGGTGCTGTGACCACTGTCCTGGGGAGCCTGTTCCAGTCACCCTCTGGTTGAAGAACCTTTTTTCTAACGTCCAGCCTAAACCTCCCCTGACACAACTTCAGGCCATTCCCTTGGGTCCAGTCTCTGGTCCCCACAGAGCAGAGATCAGTGCCTGCCCCTCCTCTTCTCCTCACAAGGAAGTTGTAACTGCAATGATGTCTCCCCTCAGTCTCCTCCAGGTTGAACAGACCAAGTGCCCTCAGCTGTCCCTCACTTGGCTTCCCCTCAAAGCCCTTCACCATCTTGATTGCCCTCTTTTGGATGCTCTCTAATAGCTTAATATTTTGTTGCTTTTTTCCTTTCAGTTTAAACGAAATAATTGAAAAAGTAACACTCAGCATAATTTCTTGTCTTTTTTACGAAATTTAAGAGGTCCAGCAAAATTACATCCCATGGGAAAGTTACATGGGAAAAGTTACAGGCCATGAATGAATTAGCAGCTTATTCAGAAATACATTTATGAGTGTTAATGGAGAGAAGGGGAGATCTTACATTAAGTTAACTGCAACACCGACGGCCGCTGTGATCAGCATGATATCACCATTTATTTCATAGTCCATATGGATAGTTCTTTGAACAGCCTCATACAAGAGGAATGCCATAAGGATATAGACCAGCAATACACTAATGATGGCTGACAGTACTTCTGCAAAAAGAAAGGAAACAACATTATAAAAATGTGTCTCAGATCTATTTTTGTTTCCAAATTAGAACATGGACAGAGCCTTAATCATTTTAACGATTTTATGAGTATTATAAAACCTACTATAAACTAACATGTTTAGCGGTAAATAACACTTGTAAAGTAGGATTAACAAATGGAGTTTGTTCTCATCAACTCCTTCATGCTTTCCTGCCATCAGTATATCCCTCAAACTATGTCTTCTCTGAAAACTTCTGCAGAGGTGATGACCCTGACTTCCTCAGACAAGCCAGAACATTTGCCTGAGAAGCTGCAGGCAAAGGCCGTGCCCACGGGAGAGGAGGACAGGTGATCTCAAACATCACCAACACACCTACAAATAAGAGAAGGCCTGATTTCAAGTGTCCACAGTTTTAAGCCGGATTTAGAAATGACTTTTATATATTCTTTTGTATTTAGGATGGAGAAGAAATTATAAAAAGATAAAGAAACTGAACAGTACAAACTTGTCAGACACGACAGTCCTAAGCTTCTAAACATACACATTACCTATTGCAGATTTCAGCTACAAAGGATTGCTGAATGTTAGTATCTCTATTGGTGTGATATGCTGTTTTAACATTATCTAATATTTATCAAATATTCATATTTCACAAAAGTAAGAGCATTATGACCAATATTTTGGTGTAGGAATTTTATCTGATCAGCAGGGACTTTTGAAAGGAAATATATAAAGATAAAATTAGAAAGTTAATAAAAACTCCTAATTATTTGACTGCACTGCACCTTCCACTGCCATTGACATCTGTGAAAAGTGGTGAGAGCTCTCTACAAGGTTCCTGCTGTTCAGATGTGAGATAAACAGGTCTGAATATTCTACAGGTCACGACCTTTTGTGCTGTTTGCCTCAGTCATGAAATTGGGCTGGTAACAGCATACATAAACCTGAGGAGGATGAGTCTACACTACAGTTTTAAGGTCTTACCACAAAGAATACAGATATTCCTAAATGGGTCACTAGATTCATTTTATCATAAACATACTTTTACCCTCTAGCTTAAAATTATTACCCTGCTGAAACTGAAGTTTTAAAAAAAAAAAAAAGGCAAGATAGCTGAGAGAGAAAACACTGGCCCAGTTAACAACTGTCTCAGTTATAAGCAAGTTAATATAGGGCTTTGCAAAAAGCACTGGGAAGACCTTAATGCTCACTCCATTGTACTGCATGCAAATCTGCAGCCATGCCTGAGTAATCTGTAATCATTATGTATAATGCTCATTACTGTCACTTGCCAGATGGATCACTGGGACCTCAGCCTTCCTGTGTGAACTCAAAGATCAGAGTTAGAATTAATTTACTTGAAATTTTAATGGTTGTTCTTCCCCTTAGGTCCACACATGTTGCCCTGATTTATTCCCCAGTAAGGGCAAAATTCTGCTCTTGGCTATAGCACAGCTCTGAGAATACTCATCTGAGAATTGCCTCACTTCTCCCTCCACTTTGAATCTGTCAGCATGTAGATTTTGTAACCAACTTTGGTTACTGCAGAAAATGTCACTTCTAACACAGAAGTGTTTTAATTTTATTTATTGAATATGACATAAAAAGACCCATGCAGCTATACCAGCATTTTAATATCACGAAAATCACTTGATCCATACACTGAATTTTTAACATCATTATGGGAGGAGAAACTCACCCCAATGCATTCAGCTGCTGGGTGGTGTGTCAGTGCCTGGACAAGTACCAGCACTACCAGGCAGTAACAAGGCTCTGAAAGGCAACTGTCTCAGATGATTTCAGAGCAACCTGAAAATCCTGGAAATATCTGTATAAGTGGCAGCCTTCTTTACAAAGGTGGCAGATTACTCAGGGCAACAGCCTTAAAAATACACAATACATTGCTTAGAAGGTTTTCCAGAATGCTTTTTAAAAAACTTTTGAAGCCATAGCACATTACCATTTACCAGAGAAATAACATATAGTGCTTCTACAATCTAAACCCATGTTTTCTGCAATGGAAGTCAGTGTTTTCCTTGCAGGGCCTTCCACAGTCACTGTCGTGTCAGCATTGAACATTTGTGCTGAGATCTTTCACTTCTTGTGAAATGAACTGTGCACTGGCTCAGTGGACTGGCTGATTCTGTCATTACTAACATTGTCTCTGCAGCAATGGAAAAGTGCCAGGTTCCGTATCTATGCTTAAATCTGCTCGGTGTCTTGCTGAAAAGAAGGTATCTACACTTGGTGGTGAAACAGAACTACTTTTGCCTTCAAGAATACAATCCTTTTCAGACGTGACTGCAATTTCCATTTCTTTGTCTTCACTTTTCTAACCCATTCCTGAATCTGTCAGCCTCATTTTCACCACTGAGAATGGAATAAAACTGAAGATGGAGCATACATAATGCGCATCCAAAGAGAATTCAAATAAATGAAAACTAGTACTAACTTCCCTCTGGAATTTGACTAGACAAGTAATAGGTCTGTTGTCTTTACCAAGCAATGTTTACGGGAACAAGTTTGAAAATTCATCATTCTACAAGAAAAATGATAATGAATACCAGAAACATTGTTCATTAGAATGTTCTCATGCCTACTGTACGTGTGGATTATCTTGAACTTAATGTAAAGCAGGTCAGTGATGAGACAGATCTTGCATATATTCCCAGCTTTAAACAAACACTCCACATCTTTTTCTGTGACAGATGCCCAATCTGTACCCTATTTTTAACATTCTGTCATGTTTTAACATCTCTCACATGGAATTTAAGCTATTGTTGAAATGATATTATTTGCTGACAAGCTTCTTACATATAGGTTATTTGGGAAAATGTGTTACAGCAAGGATATACCCTAGAAACTGCTTTGTTCCACTGCCAGCATTCACTGATGTGTGAAACTGGGCCCCCAGGCCATGGCATTCAGACTGGATGCCTAAAACCAGGCATATAAATTTCACAAATGGGATTTTTAAAAAAACTCTGTGTAGCAATTTTGAACCATCTCATCTTCTTTGGAGGTCCCTGGTAGAGTTTTACCTGCTTCCTCTTCCTTACTACAGCCACAGAAACTCTCCCCCCTCAGCCCCAGGCCCTAAACCTCCTCCTCCTCCAGAGAGAGTGGCACTGCTGCTACTCAGCACAATAGCTGAGGTAGAAAGGAACCCCTGGGAACTGTGTAGTCCTGCTCAGAGGAGGGAAACTCCAGCAGGTTGCTCAGGGCTCCTTCCAGCAGGGTTTTGTGGTTTTCCAGCTGTGGACACTCCACAACCTGTTCTAGTCTTTGACCACCTACTGGACTGGGCAGCAGAAAAGGAATAATTGTTGCAGAACTGAGAGGCTGCTCCCTGTAGCTTCTCCCAGGGACAAGATGGTAGGCAACACAAACTAATTTTACTGGCCAGACTGAGCCCATGGACCACCACTGGATCAGTCTGGTCAGTACTTTTCCTGGCAGTAAAATGACAAGAAAAAGAGATATAGAAAATGAGATGGCAGGAATCCTCAGGGATTTGTGCTTGCAAATTAATTGAAAAGTCAGTGAAAAATTACAGAACTGAAAAAGATTTTAATGGTTAAGTAAGTTTCTTTTCTTTTTCCCAAGATAAACTCCTGTTTTAAGCTAGGCCATGGTATCTTTAATTTATGTGCTATTTGGTTTTAGAAAAGTTACAAAGACATATAAACTACTCAAATGATTTTGAAATAGGGTTAAAGTATGTATAAATGCTAGCAAACATCCTTCTGGAGAGTATGAGCAAATGCCAGGGGCCTACCTGCAAGGTCAGGTTTCAGTATTAGGGAAGCTCCTATGGCAAAATTAAAACTTCATGAAAGAAAAGTTTGTAATGGGAAATGCTGGCATTGCTAATGCTTTCTTGCTAAAGCCCCAAAGAGCTTTGCTAGTGTACAGAGTTATGCATTCATGCATTAGTGACTAACTGATGACAAATGACAAGGAGTGATGGAGTTGTTGAATTCTACTGCTGTTCTAGCAGCCAAAATAAGAATTGCAAATAATGACTACATAAGACTGAAATTCCTTGAAAAATGTATTCTATAGAATGTATAGGGCACGGGTAGAAAATGTGACACCAGAAATTATCTATTTCATGAAAAATAAAGCTTTGAAGATTTTGATAAAATGTCTACAAGACCTGCAGCTGTATGTTGTGAATTATTATATCAGATTCACAACCACATGAAAACACCCTGTATCATCATTACATTTCCAAACATGAAGTAATGAATCCTGAAAATACCCTTCCAAGGTTTAGTTCATAATTCTGTTTATACTTCTTTTTACAGACACGTAAACCAGGCAGAGGTTAAATAACTTGCTGTATTGCAAACCACAGGACATTTTGACCTCAGCTTTGTGTGGTTTGGGGAATGCAAGAGGAATGATGTATGCGACTTCGGGCAGGGCACAGCTCTCTAATAATATGTTCTACATAACTTTTTAGTTCTGGATTAAAATGTCATTTTTCACATTGAATAAGACCTTTTTCCGTGTCACAATTCTGCTGAAGTCAACAAGACTTCATAAATCCTGGGCACTGGCAATAATCTGTTGTGAACAACAACAGACTGATGTGCACAGCTCCTACATCAACAAGCTCCTCAGTGTGTCACAGGAGCAGTAACAGTGGTACAGCAGTGAGTACAAAGACTGTATCCCTCTTTTGCTCAGCAGCCTCAGTTCCAAAGCACAAAGGTGCACAGGGGCCTGGGCTGATGCAACAGCCCATTAACTATGGACAGGCTGTAAAACACAGCTCTGCAGCCACCCTTGTTCTCACTCAGAACAGTTTCCCTCCTCTGAACCCTTTTTAAACATTTTAGGCCATGGTTAATTTGCAGGCAGTCACCATGTGATCATGTATCCAATTCTCCAACCTTCTTCTTTAAGATAAAGATGAATCAAGCATTCAGAATTTAACTCTGATTCTGGCAAGTCCTAGTTCCAGAGAAATGAACAGACTCATCCTGCTCCCAGTGAATGAAACTCTGCCGTCAAACTTTTAGCCACGAGGGTTTTTTATCTATTCCCTTGTGGTAATACTAGCTATGTAGTATATCCACAACGGCCAGTGAAAAGGCATTAAGAGTCAGGGTGTTAAAGCAACTCTTAGGTTTGCTGCTACTTTCTTTCTAGTTACTTATTCTTCTAGAATTTGCTGATCTTTACAGTTGTTGCTTAAAATACTCTTTAACAGCAAAATCTGATATCTACATACCTAAGCGATGAAATCCAAAAGTGAACCTCTTTGTTGGAGATTTTGCAGACAGCCAGAGAGCAAGCAGGGTCAAAATAATACCACTAAGGTCAGTTAGCATGTGAAGTGCATCTGTCATAATTGCTAGACTGTTAGCAACATAGCCACCTGAAAACGAAATTGGAAAAGTCAGGACACACAACATTTTTAATTATTCCAGATAATATCCTCTTGGCACAGCTGACAGTTATTTATTTTCAGAACAGTGCATTAAGTGCAGGAGAGCCCATCTTATAATCACTAAATGGGGGGGGTTTGCTATTACAAGCAAAATGCCATGCTGTAATTTAAAGCTACCATAGTTAAAAGTGCAGTCAAGTGTGCTTTCTATTAAGAGTAACATAAAAAGGATTCACTCCTGTTATTCTCACAGAGACTACTTGCATAATAACCTGTGCAAGATGAGGCCCAAAATAGTTTTGTATCTTTCCTCTATATATTACTGCACATGTGTTTAATCAACCAATCCTTTTATTAAACTACCTCTGTCAAACATTGTGATATTTCAGAACAGAGACACAAGTCCAAAGACTCAATAAAAAGGAAATTTACCCTGCCCCCTTTCTATTTTTGTTAAAATACCTTTTAACCTTCATTATTCCCTGTCCTGGCAGGATTGTGTGAGTTCTGCCAATATCTATTGCATGCAATGACTTTCAATTGCACAGCACTCTTCTTTGTTATTTATTACCATAATTTTTTTCTTGTAATTATGAGCTGCATTGAGACAAATAACCCAAGATCAAAGGTTAATATCTTTGTTCCAATTCAATTGCTAATGCCACTATTGGATGGTGAGAGATTTGAACAATGCACCTCTCTCTTAAGTATCCCTTATCCAAAGGGGAATCAAGGACAGACTGTGTTGTCTTCCATATGCTTGAAGGTAAGCCCATTTTCTCAGAAAAGATCACATCTTCAGTGTCAGCTCAGTTATGATTAGGTTTCTCTTTTTACCTTGAGATTGTCATTCAGCCTGTAAATTTGTACCAAGTGAAGCATGCAGCTGGTGTGCCATTTGGGTGCCATTTGGCAGGCTTGAGGCTCCAACTAACATTTCAAATAAAGCAATCTTTATATACAATTAAGATTGTCTTAGTGAAGAGGCTGACCACGAGGAAATGGCAAAGAGGAATTCACAACTTTGTTTTTAAGATCATAAAACCTGTGTGTGTGGCTGTGAGTGTTTGTATGTGTACACCTGCAGACAGGGCTACTCTCTCCTCCCCAGCCAAACACACACAGCACGGCTGCTGCTGTAGTGTTGCTGTACTGTGGGAAACTACAAATACACCACATTTCAACCAGTTCCCATCCTAAGTCAAATTCTTCTTCTGAATTTCTCCAAAAGGCCATCACAGCTCAAAAACAATGAGTTTTTAAGATTTAGCAATTCAGTGGCTTTTTGAGTAAAATGAGTTACAGCTTTCCTTTCTGAATTAGTTTGTGTTCTCACATAATTTAAAAAAAAATACTTAGAAAAGTACAACTCAGCCTCTTTTATAATCAACAGAAAAGAAAAAACAATTTATTTCTAAAGATATTCAGTTCAGCAGTTTACACGTATCATTATTTACAGTATGTATGTTAATTCATAAGTATTAATTTTGAGAATCACTTCAGTCCAAGGTGCGTCAATTCTATTTCAGCCAGCCTCTCACCTTTAAAGCCTTTCAAAATAAAATGATAAAGAAGGAATTCAGGTATCATAATGCAGCATGTGGATTAAGAAAACATTATTGACATTTATTGAATTCTGAAATCAAAGGTTCTCTGTTCCCAAAAGTTCATTTCTTGGTTAAAGGTACTGCCTAGGGGCTATTTAAACACAATTGGCAACTTAGAAAAAAAGACATGTATAACCTTTACAAATAGACAGCTTGATGGTTCACCACTGTTTTCAGTGACCTGTGAAGGACAGCAGTTCTTCTCATGGACAATCAATTAAAAATCCTGAAACATAGCTGAAAACATCAAAACCCTGTCAGAAAAGCTAACTAGGTTTTGTGGTATGATTTTCTTTTCTTGATGCAAAATGGTTTCCACAAAGTGTAAGTTTTTACCTGACTGTTCATCAAATTAAACAACAAACACTGAGATAGGCTGGAGTAATGAGCTTGGCTCCCCTTTGAAAAAAATATGCCAATCAAGATTTCACAAAAAAAAGCTGCTGAAATAAGATTTCCTTCATCCTGACATTAGTAACAGACAGCAGAAAGATTTTTACTGAACGAATTAATTGTCTGAGAGGGCCTTCTGTCTTTTTCTCAGAAACTCAAATCTGTCAAAGGTCATAGAAAGAAGTCAGTTAAAACATCCTATATGATCAAACAGAATTTCCCAAATACCTGAGCTTTAGATCAATTCATAAAGTTCCAAAATTTGAAACCAACCAGACAGAACACATCACAGGGCTGGAGTGAAAGAAATTAAACAAGTAGGGCACTGACCCAGGACTCGAGGGCTCTATCTTTAGTTACTCTTCTGCTGCTGATTACTTGCCCTATTGACAAGTCATTCAGGTCGAGATCCACAAAAGTACAGAGACACTCAAGCCCTCTATTTATTCTCTGTGGAAGATGGATGCCTGACTATTTTATGGGTCTGGCCTCAGTGCTCTCTGATTCTGTGCCCAAAGAACGAAACAGGGGTGGCAAAAGCACCTGAGGAGGACAAGCCTTCACTACAGCACTAATGCTTTGTACAGACAAATCCACCACCCTGACTCTATGGGAGATGTGACAGTGATGAGAGAGTTTTATTACTGTTAATATCTATTTTTTTCAGAGCTCTCCCTGCACTAGCTATGGAGAGGTCTACAACAGTGTGAATCAGACCCAAAGCCCCAAACACACACTCAGTGAGTTCAGCATCAACATGCCAACAGCACAGACATATTATTCAGCAAGAGGCCCTTCAGAGGAACTAAGTTCAGTGTACATCAAAACTCTGGTATTGGTATAAATAAAACCAAATAACATCATTCTCAGGTTAAAGGGTGTCTACATCTAAGATACAACACTGTTACTTATCAAATTAACCTGAGTTCATGCTGAACCAAAACCTCAGCCAGAGAAAAAGCATGGAGCCAGGGGGCAAGTGCAGGCATTCAGCCAAATCCCCACAACAGGGCTGGCACGAAGCACCTTATCCATGATAAGCTGATGTATTGTGGCAGTGTTATTAATGACTAACCACACACTGAGATATGCTGAAGGACAAAACCCCTTTTTTTCCATTAACCCACATTCCTGAAATAAGGCCCCAAATAAAACTGGTGCAGACACAGTATTCTGGTCTCTCTCTGAAAAACAGAACATTTCTCCTAAGGATTTTTTTTCCTACAGCTGTAGGAAAAATGGCATTATTTATCCCCTATTTTGCTTCCTAGCCATCTCATACAAGTTTGTCTTAAAAACATAATTCAGAGCTGTCCTAGGACAAGCATCCAAGAGCATGAGTTCACTTCACATGAGCAAACAACTGACCAAAACTGCATAGCTGTGGAGCAGGGGGGTGTAGGTCCCATGTTACTATACCTGAGGCATCTCCGTTCTTCACTTCTAGACAGTTTTTATGATTACATTTTTTTTTCTTTTTGTGAATGGTAAATAATTAATCTGATTAGATCTGATTTAGACTTGAATGCTGAAATTAAAGCAATTTAAAAGCAATTAATTGCTACAGAGAGACCTGGCTCAACATACATATGAACGTACTGGCACTGCATAATGGTCCCCACGACTCCAAATCAGGGGACAGTACATGGGAACATTTAAGCATTCTTCAGGAGGCTGAGTCCCACCGAGCAGACACTTGCACTGAATGGCATGGATGTACCCAAAAGACAGATAGTAACAAGACATGCATACTGGTAAATGAACAGAGATTAAAAGATAAATATTAAACTTTGTAAAAATTATTAGATAATGGCAAAGGGATGACATTTAACAGCTATTCTATGTATCCCAGGGGCTTTCACATTGAATTTTATTCCAAGCCTATGCTGCAAGCCTGCAACAAGCCTGCTGGATAAAGCAGTTGTTGGGTACAGACTGCTGTATAACTCACAGGTTTTCCTCCACCTGCACAGCACCTGGTTGTGAGCCATTAGGAGGGAGCAATAAAAGCTGAGCTTGAGCACAAGATTCATTCTTCTGACCAACGACAATCAGGTACTTATACAGGAACTCATTTTCAGGTAAAAACCCACCATACTTCTGCAAGTACTAACAAACAAAACCCACAAATAATTTAATCCAACTACTTGGTACCTCTTATATTTTGCAATGGGAAGTATTAAAATATCTATTACTTTAATTGACTGTGTATGATTTATGTCTGGATGGAGCACATGCTAGTCCAGAGCACAGAAGGAGATCAAGAGGTTGTCCAGAGAGTGGCTTCTTCACTGGATTGCTATTGATAGCTCAGGACACGTCTTTTCAGTTCTAAGTAACTGTGTATTGCTGAATCTGGTGTATTTCCCTCTTCTCATATTGCAAACACAGCGAAATTTTATGGAAGTAACTGAACAATACTGAGAATGAAATTGCTCATTCTCCTTCTCCTTTGTTAAAAACACCTTAGAAACTTATAGGAGAAACTTACAAGGAGAAATAAAAAGCCATTAAACATACAAAAGAATACATATTTTATGCATATTTCACATATTTGGTGACAGATTAGGGCAAGGGAAGTTGCAAATTTTTTCATTGAAAATACAGGTTGGACTTCATTCTCTCTCACTACTCTGAACGTGCTGCTAATGTCTCTGATTTCTCTAAAGGACTGATGGTTTCTCTCAGTAAATACTTCAAGCCAAGGCCGGAGCAGCGTTAACAGCCTGTGAGGCACCGCGCCCAAGGGATGGCACAAAGGGCCCCCGACTCACCTATGAGCTCCCCGGTCATGAAGAGGAGGTAGAGGATGGCAGCGAGCGCCAGCCGCTTCTTCACCTTCCTCTGCTTGGAGCGCTCCCGCCGGCTGCTGCAGCCGCTGCAGGGGTCCGGCCGGCCGGCCCGGGCGCTGCGCAGGGCGATGTCCCGCTCCAGCAGGGACTCGTCGTCGGACGGCAGCCCCGGCGGTGCCCCGTTCACCGGCGTCTCCGGGGCCGCCTCCGACCCGTCATCCGCCACCACCACGCGCAGCTTGTTAAACCTGGGGAAGTCCTCATCGCCCACCTCGTCCGAGAAGTCAAAGGCACTGGAGTCGTTCAGGAACAGCGGGTCCTCACCCCTCCGCAGCAGGGACTTGATGCTCGCCCAGAGCCCGGCCCCGGCCATCGCGGCGGTGCCCGGGGGGGCCCTCGCCCGTGCGCGGCCGACCCGCCGCGGGCGGCTCCGCTGGCGCAGCTGTGCCCTGGCAGGCGGCGCCCGACCGCTCCTCGTCCCGTCAGGGCATGTCCCCTACATCGGCCCGCGGGGCCCTGCGCAGGCCGCCCGGAACGCGGCGCGGGGCTCCGGCACGCCCGGCGCACACCGGC